>NC_057387.1:53807180-53845059 GCF_019320065.1 Cervus canadensis
CACTATCTTTCCTATTACTGATTTATTTATTTACTGTCTGTCATTTTCTCTATTATAATTTAAGTTTCTTAAGGGCAGGGACCTTGTCTGTCTTGTTCACTTTGTATCCCTGGGCCTAAGACATAGTTCAGTTCAGTCACTCAGTTGTGTCCAACCCTTTGTGACCCTGTGGACTGCAGCATGCCAGGCCTCCCTGTCCATCAACAGCTCCCAGAGTTTACTCATGTCCGTTGAGTTGGTGATGCCATCCAACCATCTTATCCTCTGTCGTCCCCTTCTCCTCCTGCCTTCAATCTTTCCCAGCATCAGGGTCTTTTCCAATGAGTCAGTTATCACAAGAGGTGGCCAAAGTACTGGAGTTTCAGCTTCAGCCTCAGTCCTTCCAATGAATATTCAGGACTGATTTCCTCTAGGATAGACTGGTTGGATCTCCTTGCAGCCCAAGGGACTCTCAAGAGTCTTCTCCAACACCACAGTTCAAAAGCATCAATTCTTCGGCGCTCAGCTTTCTTTCTAGTCCAACTCTCACATCCATACATGACTACTGGAAAAACCATAGCTTTGACTAGACGGACCTTTGTTGACAAAGTAATGTCTCCGCTTTTTAATATGCTGTCTAGGTTGGTCATAGCTTTTCTCTCAAGGAGTAAGCGTATTTTCATTTCATGGCTGCAGTCACCATCTGCAGTGTTTTTGGAGCCCAATAAAATAAAGTCTGTCACTATTTCCACTGTTTCCCCATCTATTTGCCATGAAGTGATGGGACCAGATGCCATGATCTTAGTTTTCTGAATGTTTCATTTTAACCCAACTTTTTCACTCTCCTCTTTCACATTCATCAAGAAGCTCTTTAGTTCTTCTTTGCTTTCTGCCATAAGGGTGGTGTCATCTGCATATTTGAGGTTATTGGTATTTCTCCCAGCAAATTTGATTCCAGCTTGTGCTTCATCCAGCCCAATGTTTCTCGTGATATACTCTGCATACAGGTTAAATAAGCAGGGTGACAATATACAGCCTTGATGTACTCCTTTACCTATTTGGAACCAGTCTGTTGTTCCATGTCCAGTTCTAACTGTTGCTTCTTGACCTGCATGCAGATTTCTCAAGAGGCAGGTCAGGTGGTCTGATATTCCCATCTCTTTAAGAATTTCCCACAGTTTGTTGTGATCCACACAGTCGAAGGCTTTGGCATAGTCAATAAAGCAGAAATAGATATTTTTCTGGAACTCTCTTGCTTTTTCAGTGATCCGGCAGATGTTGGCAACTTGATCTCTGGTTCCTCTGCATTTTCTAAAACCAGCTTAAACATCTGGAAGTTCACAGTTCATGTACTGTTGAAGCCTGGCTTGGAGAATTTTGAGCGTTGCTTTACTAGCATGTGAGAGTAATGCAATTGTGTGGTAGTTTGAGCATTCTTTGGGATTGGAATGAAAACTGACCTTTTCCAGTCCTGTGACCACTGCTGAGTTTTCCAAATTTGCTGGCATATTGAGTGCAGCACTTTCACAGCATCATTTTTTAGGATTTGAAATACTTCAACTGGAATTCCATCACCTTCACAAGCTTTGTTCATAGTTAAGGCCCACTTAACTTTGCATTCCAGGATGTCTGGCTCTAGGTGAGTGATCATACTACCATGATTATCTGGGTGGTTCTTCTGTTTATTCTTGCCACCTCTTCTTAATATCTTCTGCTTCTGTTAGGTCCATACCATTTCTCTCCTTTATTGTGCCCATCTTTGCATGAAATGTTCCCTTGGTGTCTCTAATTTTCTTGAAGAAATCTCTAGTCTTTCCCATTCTATTGTAGATGCTCCGTATCATGTTGTATGTATTGTAGATACATAGTAGATACTCCGTAAATTTTTTGTTGAATGAATGAATGAACAAATGAACCTGCTTAGGTTCTGAAGGTAATTCTTAGCTGAGCTTGATGCCATGGTGGTAAATACTGGCAGGAGTGCCTCTGATTGATAGTAGTAGGATTGAACAACACAATTCTGAGCTTTAGTGCAGATAGTATATTATGTTCTTTTGCTGCTGAACCTTTCTTATATGGTATCCAATTATTACTCATTTTTTCTCTTTGCATAGAAAACTTCCTCTCCAATTTAGTCTCATAAAACTACCCACGGCTATACAGTCAATGTTTATTTTAAGTATATGAATGAGTGGGAGTTTGGTATATATAATTACCCAAGTTAATAGTAATGTTCACTCAATAGGTAGTAATTACAAAGTTGGAATTTGACCAGGATGTTCAGGATGACATTCCTACTTTTAGATAGTGAAAACAAGTTCTTTTGTGATCACATTTAATCATAATGTTGAGATTCCTCTTATTAAGAATATAAATCTAGATATAGTGTTAGTGAGAGGGTGCTTTCTCAGCTTTTCCTATTGCATTGGTTCAATTCTGGTTCAACTAGCATATAAATCACAACACCACTCACTACATTGCTTGTGTTTTCCCTAAAGGCCTCTTCTGATTACTTGCTAGCCTAACTCTGCTTAAGAGTTATAAAATCTGACAAAAATCACAGTTTAAAATCTGCTCCAGGCTAGCCATAAAACATCTTTTTTTCCTGTGTTATATCTAACTACTATTTCTGAAACATCTTTCTTGATAGCCTTTTGCAATCAGAGTATGGAAATTCTCTTTAAGTCGCTATGGTGACTGTATTTCTTTTCCCCAAGAGTTTTCAGTGTCTTCAGACTCAGCTTCATTTGATACTATTAGTTTTGCTCCTTTGTGCCCCTCTCTTTATCTTTCATTAGTGCCAAGTATCGTAGTCAGTAAGAATCCATAACATGAACTGAGTAGAAGCTTGCTCACCTGATCTACCTCTCTCCTTACTCCTCTCTATCCCAGAGCTTTATCTCACAGTCTTGGGCAGAATGCTCCACTGTAGAGGAAAATTAGAAGAAAAACTGAAAGGCAAGTGGTAGAGAAGAGACGAGAACACAGAAAATGAAAGGGCATAGAGAATATGACCGAGGAGCGGCAGGGAAATTCTAGAGAACTCGGACGATAAAAATTAAATGTTGCTAAATTAATACTTTGAAAGGAAAACTTTTAAAAAGTATGTTCTTCAAAGGGCATTAATTAGGTTTTTGTGTCCTGGGAGATTACTTTTGAAGAGATTAGGGTGGTATAGAATTCAGTCCTATGTAAATGACACTTCTGAATGCTCAGACTCTTCTCCAGAGTAGTGTGAAGCACCGCTTTAACCTTACTGACAGTATTTGTTTACTTCGCACTTTTTGCTTCCCTGTGAAGGGGAGGTAAATCTCAGCTCAGCATCTTTTGATTTATTGCAAATCAGCCACAGCTTTATTAATGAGATTTTAACAGATTGCCTTAGTTAAATGTTGATTAGATGAAAGAAAAAAAATACATACACATATATATTAAGTTTGTAACTTTCAGTATTCTCTTAGTTGGAGATTAGAGAAAGATTCTGTGTGTTTGGAGACTAGCAATCATAGAATGTAGGGAATTCCCAGATGGTCTGTGCTCCCAATGCAGGGGGCACCAGTTCGATCCCTGGTTAGGAACTAAGATCCCACATCCTGTGCAGCATGGTCAAAAAAAAAAAAAAAAAATAGACTGTAGAGAATTTAACATACCTGAATATGCCTCAGAATGTATTCAGTATAGTAAGATTCAAAGTCCTACATTTAGACTGGGTCTCTTAGTTTTGACCTGCATTGTTCAGCAACCCTTGAGGTTACCCAGGACAATAAAAAGGCAAGAATAAGTCAGCGGCCATTGTCGAAAAATGGTTATTCAATACAAGAGATAATGCACAGGGTAGATTGGAGGTTAAGATTATAATGAATGTAAGGAGGGAAATAAACAGTTGAGAGAGATATATCAACAGAGCTTTGAGATCTTGGAGGTTTGAATGTATGGATTTCAGGGATTTCCTGAGCATTGGACAGAACCTGAAATTCTCAGTGTCCAAGTCCGTTGATCAGTTTTATGATGTGAAAGATATCTGTCTGATCCTTTCAAGCCTTTTGGTCCCCCACGCCCCCCCACCTTGTTTAAATTGGACAATAATGGATTAAAGAAATTAGCCAGTGGTATAGAAGGATGATTGGACCAAAATCTGAGGTATGTGGTTCTTGGACTTCAGTTTCTGTATCTGTAACATAAAGAGTACAGGATACTCTAGGCCCCTTCTACCTCTAAAATGCTGATTCTGCAAACAGGAAAGTTTGAGACAGCAGTGGATGCTTCATGCCTTGTTCTGTTCTGCCTTCACCAAACTTCCCCGAGTCCAGTGGAGGCACAACCCTTTTACTTATTTTATTACTTTCTGTGTTTCTTGGAATGCTTTGGTCCCAGAGTGCTTCAGGCATCACTGTGTGGGCAGATGGAGAAGACTGAGTAGGTGGGGGCATTACGCTCCCACCCCCCCGTTCTGTTTTATATGTTGTGGTAGCTTGTGTGTGTGTGTGTGTATTGTATAGGTATGGGATAACCTTTAAACCACTGTTCTAGTTCAGTATACTTTTTTATTCCCCGTATCATGAAAGCAGTAACTGAGAGTGTATCCTTGCTAAAGAGCCTCTGTAGACCTCAGGCCTCCTTTGCAGGCACTGCAGAAGGAGCTTCATGTTGGTGAAACCAAGAGCTAGGTCCTGGGTCCACACGTGCTGAAGGCTTGCTCCTCAGTGTCACCTACTGGCCTGGCCATGCTCTGGAACCTTGCTAGAAGTGCAGAATCTTGGGCCGCACTCCAGACCTGCTGAGTCAGAATCTGCATTTTAACAAGAGCCCCAGATGATTCATTTATACACTGAGTTTAGGAAGCCCAGTAGCAGTCCAGATCTCACCCAGCTTCCAGGGCTCTTCACCTCACAGTGTAGGACACACAGCAGATGTAGTGTGTCTTTAGGAGAATTTAGTTTGATCTTGACCATCCTTTGTAAGGGTGGAGGAAAAAAGGACACTTGAAGCTTATACCTGTCTTTCATCACAGTGTTCTATGATCCTCTAACATTTGGCTTATATAACTCTGTTTTCTCAGGTTTCAATCTGTCATTTCCTTTCATTTCCCTCTTATACCATCACACCCATTTAAATCTCAGCTTCTGAAGAGCTCAGCTGTTAAGTGTCTGAAGCACCCTTGAACCACCATTTCCCATTCCTATTCTCTTTGCCTTGTATTTCTTCCTCATTTGGGACTGAAATACTGAAACTGATTTTCACAGAATCAAAAGCTTGTATAATTTACCATTAAGTAGAAATTATAAGGATTTTTCATATTCAACATGTAAACTTTTTTAAGGATTCAGTTTATGGATTAAGTAGTATTTTATTTTCTATTTCTTTTTCATTTGCCATTTGATATTTTTATTCTATTTGATGTCTTGAAGACCAAATAGGAAAGAACCTGAGAATCTCAAATCACATGTTTATTTGGCTCATTCGTTTTGGTGGAGACAAATTGTAAATATCTGCTGAAATATAATTGTGTATTCTCTAATACAACATAATTTTGTTATCTACATCCAATTTTCAGATTTTAAGAATGTGTGTGTATATGTAAAATAATAAAAGTTTCTTTTCATTTCCCCTCCAAAAACTCCATTGTTTCTCTTAGTATTTGAGTTATAAATTGAGTTATAAATCCTACTTCCAGAATCTTCCATTTTTCCTTAGTTCACATCCTCCAACATCAGGCTGCTTCTGCACCATTTCCCTATTCTGTTCCTACCAGTGGGCCTTATCCAGGAGCCATCATTCATTGCTATTAATTTATTGACTAACCTGGTAAGAAGTGCTCCAGAATATCACCATGTGACTAACTATTGTAAAAAGTAAGCGAAGGATTGATAAATTGTCAGAAGTATGCGATTGACAGTTCTGTGCTAGGGGCTGAGGTCGCAGCTCACGGGTGCTTCCCCTGCAGTGTAGGGTGGTAGGCCCCCACCCCTCAGCCATCCCCACCCTGTCTCTAGTCTCCAGAAGAGATTCTTAACCACTTGCTGTTGATCATGCAGAGATTTGATTATCAGAAATTTATATCATTTTTCTTTGAAGAATTAGGTATCACTATTTTGTAGCTGGTTTATCAAGTTCTATATTAACCAGTTCTTGAAACTTTTATATTTATACTTAAATTGTAGTATTAACTAATCTTTTGTATACTTTTAATTCTAGTAGATTAAAATAGTAATATTTAGATATTTTTAAAAATTTACCTTTTAGCTTTTTTATCAACAAGTTAATGATATCTGCTCAACCATATCATATCTGCTCTTAGTGGTTTAAAGTCTTCTGATACTCATCTTTTCTTCACTCATTTGGTTTTAGGATTAATTGATATTTGTTTTATTTGTTAGTCATTAATAAATGGGAATTTTTATGAATAACAAGTCTCTAGGAAGAAAGATTTGCATAAGCTATCCCCATATTGAATTGCTACCTGCTTCAGCTTGTGTGTTTGTATACCCTCCCCCCCACCATATAAATGTACTCACTGTACAGTATCATAAATGGTTGCATTGTGCAATTTTGTTTTAAAGATCCTCTCACTCTTTTCTAAGAGTGGTGACAGTAGCTTCTCTATGATGCATTAGTAATTACAGGTCACACTATGCTTTTCTTAGTTGAAGCCTGTATTTCAAGCTCCATAATTGTCAAAGTAGTATGATCAGTTTTAAATGCCTAAATGAAAAGCATTTTGCTATCACCAGATTTCATTTTCCTTAAATTGTGCTTAAGTAATGAGTATGTTCTCCTTTTTTAGGTGCGCTTTGTAAAGAATATAACTTCCTGGAAAGAGATGAAACCAGGGTTTTATCATGGGCACATTTCTTACTTGGATTTTGCAAAGTAAGTTATACCCAGAATTATACACAAAAGAATGTTTTGTACTTTAGCAACCTAAAAAGGGATAGAGTTATTAAATAATTGTGATTTTGATTTTTAAAAAAGTCCTGGCTTGTGTTTGCCACTTTAGATACGTAATTTAAATATACCTTCTAGTGTTTTACTGCCCTCTAGTGTTCATAAATTGATTATTGTCATATTAATGTTAGAAATTTAAGGTAGATAAATTTAGGTAATGCCTTTTAAAGTTATTTATCATTATGTTTCTGCTTCATGTGCAATCAAATGACACTATTTTAGGAGAGTTCCAAGTTTGAACCTAGAAGCCAGTCGAATTATGACTTACCACATCATTGACTAAGAACAGAGAAAGCAAAGAAGCCATTACTCAGTTATTGATAACCTGAAGTGTCTGCTTGTCAGCCAAGACACACTTCCCCTTTGGCTACCTTGTTTTAGCTTTACAACTGAGATATAAAAAGACTTTTTTAAAAGTGATTTTTCTTTATAGTGATTTGCCTGAAACTGGACATAAATAACTCTCATTTTCCATGTTTTGGGGGAGGCACAGGATCAAGGTATTCCTGTCGTAACTCTTTCAAGAAAAGTTAATAAAGTATAGGACTTCGTACAGTATCCGAGCACTATGTCCCTCCCCCTAGAGTTTTTGCCACATTAAGTACTAATCAGAATACTCATTAAAAGGAATATTTTAAATGTGTATAGTTTGGTAAATCTATTTAAACATTTTTTTTTGTAGCACATAGAATATTATTGTTGGAAAACCTCAAATGCAAATCTTTTCCCTAATAAAACTAATTTCAAAAACATTAAAAATATGTTTTTAAATATTATTTTTTGTTACGTGGGCCATTTTAAAAGTCTTTATTGAATTTGTTAGAGTATTGCATCTGTTTTATTTTTTTGGCTGTGAGGCATGTGGAATCTTACTTTCCTGATCAGGGATTGAACCCACATTGGAAGGCAAAGTCATAGCCACTGGACTGCCAGGGAAGTCCCCTACTTTTAAATTATTTAATCGTAGATGCATTTGCTCAGTCATTTCTTTAGCAGTCATGACTTCAGAGTAATATATCCCCTTGTATTTGACAACTTCAAAGAGCATTCTGTATAAAATCCAACAGTTAAATTGATGTCCCAGTATCATTTCAACTTTTCAAATTTGAAAAGAAAAATAGTTGAATGAAATATTACAGATTCACATTGATAATAAATCTTAACTTTTTTGGAAAGCAAGTAATTAAAGGGAATTCCCAAATGTTACATACATAAAAACAGTATATTTTTGTTTCTAGTTCCTTCCACAGCACTCAGGATCTTTCAGTAAAATATTAGCTTTAAAGTTAGATGTACATTTTTCTATAAATAATTCATACAGCAATATTGCAAACATTGTATAGGCAGCTTTAAAATAAACTAATTATTTTTCTTTGCAGAGGCACTGAACCAATTTCATAAACTTCATTCATATGTATATTTTCCCTCAGGGCTGCATTATCCTTCAATTGAATGTTTGTTACCCTTTCACCTAAATGATTTATTTTTTTTCCACACATAGCTTGGTTTCATACTTGAGGTTTTCATTATTAAAATAATATTGAGTGCTTTTGCTTTTGGCAAAAGTCTTATACTTAGAATGAAGCTCTGGTGTATGCTAGGGTTCTTATAGTTGAAAAAATACAAAGTTCTTGGAAAGATTAATCTCATGTATTAAATACTGACATGAACGTTTAAGGATTTGAATATTTTCATAATCTGTTTCATTTTATTGGAAGCAAAAAGTATTGTGAAAAATTCTGATAGACCTTTACAAGATTTTAAATAAATACCTTAAAAAAATCAACTAGAGAAAATGTATTTTGATGTATATAGTCACAAACTATTTTAGATATAACTAGTATCTTTTAAAATGATTTTTAGTTTGACTGTCATACTCTCCACAAGTAAGGAAAAGAGGAAAGAAACATCACCTTACCAGTTTTTAAAATACTTTATTCTTTAAAACGTATTCTTGACTGGTATAGTACCTTGTGGAGTCCATTAAAATACTTGCCTTCAAGAAAAAAATGGTCAAATTCAATGAAAGAAATATTTAATCACATAGCTTTTCAATTGCCTTAGCAGGAACACTAAAAAGAGTACAAACCCAGGAAACCTAGGCAGTAAGGTGGACAAATAAAAATTGAAAGGTGCTTTCTAATTTAGACTGATCACAGGAAGCACACATTTTATTTGTAAACCCATATCTGCTCAAGCTATATTTTGGTTATGTTTATCTGGTTTTGTTTAGAACTTTAGAATAAGAACAAAAATCTCTTCTTGTTATAGTTGCGTTCCTGTCCTGTCTTGTCTTAACCTTATCCCATTCCTGTTTGTCTTAACCCTATTCTTATATTTTTAAGCACATTTCTTAGTTCTTCCTTCCATTTTCCTATTTAGTGTTTAATTACTGTTTTTTTTTTAATTGGTGGACAAACCATTTTAAAATAATGTAAAATAACTACGAATTTAGATATTTTTCAGTGGAAAGAAAATTGTATAGGTTAAGACATTTTCATAACCTAGGACACAATGTCCTAGGTTACATACAGGCAGTATAAAGTTGAACAAGTTGCAGTTCTTATTCTCAGTGAGTTCACTGAAGCCCCCTTTTTTTCCTGTAATTATCAGTTCATTATGGTTCATTACAAACAGTGAAAATATTCAGATTATTCTCCACTTAAAATTTATATCACTCATTTATCAGCAGTATCTACTACTCCCACTTTGATTTTCTTCATATTTTACAAAGAAAAATATTTGAACATTTTTCAAAAGCCTTTTTCAGAATATTTTCCCTTATCAAGAATAATGTCCAGCTGAAACTAATGCTGGTTTTGATCAGATGCTGCTGAGTTGTTTTGTGTTTTTTTTGTTTTTTTTTTTTAAATAATCTAGCTACCTAGGGTCATACATCATCATTCAGGCTTAGAAAGATATTTGGAAAAAATTTTTAATACAGCATTCAGTTTTATTCAGGCCCATGTGAGGTATGTACCTTTGTTGGTCATCCCCAAGAAATGAGTATGGGCTGTCATCACCATCATTTTGGTTTCACTGTATCCCCTCAGTTGTCTTTTTCACAACTGAGATGAATCAGTAAAGAAGCAGGTATGTCAGGATAAGAAACAAATAATTAAATGCTTCACTAGAGGGTAATAAAGTGTTAGTATTTTAGGCCAAGAGTTTATAATATATAGATTCTGTGCGATTGTCCCTTTTGCCTTATATTTCTCTGCTGAACCAGTTGAAGTTTGTACCAGTTTCTACATCTTTTAGCAAAGCTGTCACAACAGTGTAGAAACATTTTAAAAATTATTTTAATCATTCTAAGTAATATATGAGAGTTGCCTTTTTATTGCTCTTATATTACTAGCTCTTTCTGTGACATCGATCCTGTAGATGCTGAGAAGGAATCTCTCGGGTCAGCCGTGCCACACCAAGTCACTTCAGTTGTGTCCAACTCTTTGTGACCCTGTAGTCAGATCTGCAGTTAAATCTCCCTCAGTCCCTTCCCAGCTCAGCAGTCTCAGACACCTGACTTTAGATGTTCAGTTTCCCGTTTGTGGAATAAGGATAATTAACTACTCTATGGGTGGTTGTGAGTATTCAAGTGTAGTATGAAGCAGAGCCATGTTAGCCAGTCCCTTAAAACTCTGATTTTGTTCAGTTACCTGATGGCTTACTGGTGTTTTCTTCTTCCTTTTTGAGTTTGTGCTGACCCTCCTTATTCCAGCTCCAAATCAGGCATTGCTCAAGATTCTGTCTTTGCCTCCAGTATTGTCATTTGAGAATTTTACCCATTTTTATTTATCAAAGCATCCAAAGAAGAAACTTTAGAGTCATCTTGAATCACCCTTTTCTTTGCCACATGGATCTAGTTCAGTCACCAAGTCTCTTTGAATGGCTTCTTAGTGTACTGCTTTTGATGCTCATCCAGTTGGGTGCATGTGGTTAGTTCCTTACTGAGGAGTAGGGATGGAGGCAGAACAATTTCTGTCCACCCACCAGTTTCTGGATACTTGGGTTTTTTCCAGCTTTTGGTGATTATGAGTAAAGTTGCCGGAACATTTGCGTACAGGTTTTGTGTGGACACATGTCTTCATTTCTCTTGTGTAAAACCTAGAAGTGAGATTGCTAGATTGTAAGACACTGCTGAGCGGTTTTCCCAGTGACTTTTATTATTTTGCTGTACATCCTCACTAGCATTTGGTAGTGTTAGACCACCCCTCCTATTTTAAAAAAATTGTGCCATTTTAATAGATGAATGCACATTTCAAGAAATAGTTATTTTAAAAATCTTTTGTTCTTCATATCATTATCATTGTGGGACCAATATCATATCATTGGAGATTGGACCAATCTTCATATCATTGTGGGACCAATAAACACCAACAGGTTATTCACCATTTTTGAAACAAGACAATGGGAATTTACTATAGCAAATTTTGGAGGTTTCTATGAATGCTTTAGGGAAAAGAGGGTCCAGAATAAATGTGTACAGTCCTCCCTTGTTATTTACAGTTTCCACATCTGTGAATTCATCTTACGGCAGATCAACTGTATTTCAGCGTCCCTTGTGTGAGACTGCTACTTAACTTGAAATGTTAAATCTAGTGTGAAGCAGAAATCTCAGTGTAATAACTTCATGAAGACTCTTCAACCCTCCTTCAGCTTCACCATCTTCTAGTTGTCAACGTTCCTTTCAAATGTTCTGAGTGTGCACTTCTTCTTTTAACTATTCTTGATGTTCATTCATCTGTCCAGGCTATATAGAGTGTGGGTGTAAAGAAATGTGCCTGGTTTGTCTTCCTTATTGTTATACCATGGATGCTAATACAGCAAGAATAAGGTTTCTTACCAACTTGCTGCTCAGATTATATTTTTTCCCTTTTGATCATCATTTAACATGACAGATTCTTATGAAATATGTTCTTTTCTTCCTAGTGCATTCTAATGGGTCAATAATAGTTTAGTTTCCTGGAGTGAAGATGAGTTTTCTACTTTTCCATCTGAGCCCTCCTGAGGAATTACTCAGATGACTGGCCAGGGTTAAAGCTGAGTCTACAACTACAGAACGTATTTTTCCACTGGTATAAAACTTCCTGGTTGGCCAGAGGTTTAAATGTACAAATTTAAGAGGATGCTTGTTTCCTAACTAGTTGAGCTGAATGGTCCAGTGCTGTTTTATCATGCCTATTTTCAGTTATAATTCTTTGCTTCCATGTCTACATGCCCATACTCTGACTTATAAATAATAACTCTTATCCATTTTCAGAATAAGTTTACATAGATTATCTCATTAAAATTATGTTTCACACAGATAAATGCCACCTAAAGCCATGCCCCAGAAAGTCATTTCCCAGATAGCAAGAAGAATTTTGTCAAATGCCATATCCCTCTTTCACTTCTACTTGGTAAGAATCACCATGTGTTCCACATTTCAGGGACTAGGAGAAAAGAGGAGGCATTGGTAGGAGATAGTCTGGGAGGAGGTAATTCCCAAGGGGACAGTTCAGGTGGATCAGTGGCTAATAATAGAGATGATAAAGGAGGTGCCCAGGGACTCTCACAATCTAAGAATGGAGTCATTGCCCCACTGTCCTGCCCTTTCCTGTTACAAGACTCTTGGCTTTCTCAATTAAGGTAGCAGGTATGTATCTATCCCTAATGCCTTCCAACCCTCTTCTCACTAGTGAGTACACTGTTCCACAGAAAGGCCTTTGTAAGTAGCCAATTCACAACAGTTCATTCAACCTAATTCTAATATCCAACACCTGTCTGACATCATGCTAAACATTAATGATAAAGCTATGAACCAGAAAGAAAGTCTTCTGTCCTTACGGAGCTTCTACTCTGATACCTAATTTGACAATGCCATAATATTTGCAACAATACTGTTTCCTCTTCTAGAAATTGTGAGAAAAACTTTACTGCATTGTTGTTGATTTTATAGGTTTATGAGTTGCTCATTGAAAAAATACACCCCAAGCTCTGATCAACCAACTCACAAATTTAATAGAATAATATTTTACCAAAAAGTACTCTGATCAGTCCAGTTCAGTCACTCAGTCATGTCCAGCTCTTTGCAGCCCCATGGACTGCAGCGTGCCAGGCTTCCCTGTCCATCGCCAACTCCCAGAGCTTGCTCAAACTCATGTCCATCAAGTCAGTGATGCCATCCATCCATCAAGTTGGATGGCATCTCATCCTCTGTTATCCCCTTTTCTTCCCGCCTTCAATCTTTCCCAGCATCAGGGTCTTTTCAAATGAGTCAGTTCTTCACATCCAGTGGCCAAAGTATTGGAGTTTCAGCTTTAGCATCTGTCCTTCCAGTGAATATTTGAGACTGATTTCCTTTAGGATTGACTGGTTTGATCTCCTTGCAGTCCAAGGGCCTCTCAAGAGTCTTCTCCAGCACCACAGTTCAAAAGCATCAATTCTTCGATGCTCAGTTTTCTTTATAGTCCAACTCTCACATCCATACATGACTACTGGAAAAACTGTTAACTTTGACTAGACGGACCTTTGTTGGCAAAGTAATGTCTCTGCTTTTTATATGCTGTCTAGGTTGGTCATAGCTTTTCTTCCAAGGAGCAAGCAGCTTTTAATTTCATGGCTGCAGTCACCATCTGCAGTGATTTTGGAGCCCAAGAAAATAAAGTCTGTCACTATTTCCATTGTTTCCCCATCTATTTGCATGAAGTGATGGGACCGGATGCCATAATCTTCGTTTTTTGAATGCTGAGTTTTAAGCTAAGCTTTTCACTCTCCTCTTTCACTTTCATCAAGAGGCTCTAAAGTTCTCTGTAGTTTTCGGTATTTCCATATGTACAAAAGATTTTAATGACTTAGACAAATGGCTTAATAGTGAGATAAAGGACTGGAATTCAACAGAGTTGACCCCTTTTTACACACAAAGCATTTCTCACAGAACACAACCTGTTTGTAAATTAGAAATGTCCTGTTCAGTTACTTTTCAATTATTCAAAGGCTGAGAGAAGCAAGTTCTATCTAGGCATCTTGCTTTTTTTCTTCTGTGGTCTCTCTTCACTACTTATTTGCGTAAGAATTTAGTATAAAATATTTATAGAATGTCTGTGTGTGTGTGTAAGACATTTATTGTAACAGGCAAAAGTAAGTGGGAAATGTGAAACTGATTAGGTTAGCTATGTGCTTTTTGGGTGCCTTTAAATTTTAGTAAGAAGGGAAATTTAAGTTATAAGTCCATGGAGTCCCAAAGAGCTGGCCATGACTGAGTGACTGGGCACGCACACACACACTGTTGATTACAATCACAATGCTGTATGTTAGATTCCATATCGTGACACTTCTCTGCTGACTCAGGCTCCCTTCTGATGCTTATAGTGCCCTACAAAGCCCATGTGATCTGCACTTCCCCCACCATCACCCCCAGTTCTCTCCTCTCTCATGCTCTGTCATTACCCCTTCGTGATGCTGCCTCAGCCATTTTGACCCCCTTGTTGATTCTCAAAAATGCCCAGCACTTAGCTGTTTTAGGGCCTTCCTGCTTGAAGTCTTATCTTCCTGGAGCACTTTCTCCCAGATATTGACGGGGCTCTCTTCTCATCACATAATAATAGTGCTGTGGTGGTTTAGTCTTGTCCAACTCTTGCAACCCCATGGACTGCAGCCTGCCATGCTCCTCTGTCCATGGGATTCTCCAGGCAAGAATACTGGAGAGGGTTGCCATTTCCTTCTCCAAAGGATCTTCCTGCCCAGGGATTGAACCAGGATCGAACCTGGGTCTCCTGCATTGCAGGCAGATTCTTACTGACTTAGCTATGAGGGAAGCCAAATATAAAAAAAAATGTAATAATAGTGCTGCCTCCCTGGAAAACCCTAGTTTAAATTTTACTGTCCCTCCTTCTCCCTGTTCTCTTTCACTGCATCATTTCTCTCCTTAGTATTTTTACCATTAAGATATTTACTTATTTATTAGTTTACATTCTGTCTCTCCCAAGTAGAATGTTAACTTTGGCAAGATAGGGAATATTGTCTTTTTTTTCCCCCATTATTGTTTTCCTAATATTAAAATAGTTCCTGGCATGTATTAGATACACAAAAAAGCATTTTTTTGAATGATTGAATTAATAAAAAGAATAGGGAAATGTGAATGGCATTCTAGTTAAGGAAGACAATGAGCAAAGGCATGTATTGAGAACTGGGAGTAAGTATGATATATTGGTGGGAGGTAGAAGAGGTGGACCTAATTATAACCGATAGATGATTTCTTATTTGTGGAGAGTTGAAAATAAAATTAGATCAATAAGGCGGGACCCAAGACATAAGGCAAGCAGATATTAACAACCAAGCAAAGGAGTTTGGGTTTGATGTCAACATAAACAGTGGTATCTCAGGTTCCTAAGGAGAATGATCTAATCAATGGTGTTTTAGGAAATATCAGTTGAGAATTGGCATGAAGGTAAATTGAAAGGGAGAGAGATTGGATGCAAGAAAACTATTATTATTACAAAGCCACCAATTATCACAGTACTCTAAGCAAGAGGCCTGCGAAGAGGGCAGTTATGACAGGAAAAGAAGTGATGAAGACAGATCAAATCTGTGGAAAACCTACAAAAGAAAAAATCAGAAGAACTTGGTAATTGTGTTAAATGAAGAATAAAGGAAAGTGGAGAGTTGGGGTAACACTAAAGTTCAAGGCTGAGATAAGTGAGGATATGAGAACAGGAACCAGCTAGACAATTCTAGGGTCTACAAGGATTACTAAAGTAAACACCTTCTGTGTTCCTTCAACTCTCTTCATTCCCTAAGCAATGAATAATGCTAAAGACTTAATGTCTTTCATTTCTATCTAGTTTTTAAAATTAGCACCACAGAGGGTAAGCTCAAATGGTCACACTTGTATGAACTTCTGCTGTGTCCATAAATATAGTTACTTAGTTTGGTGGTCCAGAAATGAGAACTCATTGCTATATAAAACTGAAATGTTTTATGTAATTCTTGCTAGTAAAATTTAAGATTATTTGTCATTCAATTTTCCCCTCTCTCCTGTATCTTCAGTTGTAATTTTAATATTACTTTATTGTAATGTAAATAATCATGAAATATTTCCCAATCTCCATGTGCTCTACTTAAATTAATTCATATTTTTTCCATACAGAATTAATACCTCAAACTTACAATTTCAGGATATCACAAACAGAATGAAAGTGTTGATTTCACCATTTAAATTTTATTCTATTTCAGATTTGGAGTGAAGAAAAAGCCTATTTACATTAATGTCATAAGGGATCCTATTGAGAGGCTAGTTTCTTACTATTACTTTCTGAGATTTGGAGATGATTATAGACCAGGATTAAGAAGACGAAAACAAGGAGACAAAAAGGTAGTATTTTAGCTTCAAAATTTTTATAAAGGTAATTGTTTATGAATTGCATGCAATGAAGAGTGAATGCTTTTAAAATTTATTACTGATTATAAATATATTACTTGCTTATTGTGGAACATTTCTAAAGAACCAAAAAAAGTATGAAGAAGCAAAAATAAAACTATTTTGTAGTTGATATTTTGGAATGTATATTTTGTCCTTTTAGAAAGTATTTTACTTTTGTTCCAGGGCTGAATATTTGTTTTATTATAGTCCTGTTAACAGTTTTCTATGAGCTCACTATAGCTGTTCATGAGTATGACATATTTGATATATACTTTGATTCTCTAAATCTTGATGAAGGGAGTTGACACTGATTTGTGTTCATCTGTTTGGGGACACTGTTTGGTTAAAACCGCTATTTTTTTCAGGCAAGATGAAAATAATAGCTCAACAGAGTTCTTACTTAGCAGGTTCAGATTTGAGTTGTCTTCTATTGAAGTGAATCCTCCAGAGCAGCCCCAGACTTGCTTTCCTAAGAAACCAAACTCTGTCACTCTTTTGGTGGAACACCTTTGTTGGGACCAGCCTGCAACCACCCTCTCCTGCCTCATTTTCTCCCCTCAAGCGCCCAGTGCCTCAGCCTCCTAAAATGTCACATTGCTCCAAATGTATTAATCCCTTCGTACTTTTTGCACACGTTTTGTTCCCTGTGTTTAGAATGTCTCTCCTTCACTCTGGAAAACTCTTTGTCCACTTTTAAGATCCAGCTCAAGTGTTACCTCTTTCATAGAGTCTTTTCTGGCAGAGAGCCATGTCCTTTTCAGCACTCCCAGAGCACCCCATTCGTGTCACTATTTTTTTAAATATTTATTTTGTGGTACTTGAATTATTTGTTTACATATATGTCTTCTCCAGAATGCTGTGAACTTCCGGAAGCAGGGATTATACTTCATTCACCTTTGTTGACACCACATCTACTATGGTGCTTAGGTCGTCTGTAAACACTTAGCAGGTGGCTCAGTGAGAGAATTCTGCACCTTTTAAACCTAGTGTTGCATAGCAGTGATGCTGGATACTTGATGTATTATAGTAATTAACATCCAACAATTAATGTTTTCCTAAGTTAGCGGTGCCCTCTGTTGCATGAGAAGGCAGTGGAATTTTTTTGTTTTAGATTTACCTTTTCATTTTTTAGAATTTGCTATTTCTTTCCTTGGTCTCAAAGCTTTAGGCAGAAGGTACTGATCCAAACAGTACCCTTTTTTCCCCAGTGGACACTGAAAAAAAATCTCTTAGTTTTATTTAATCTTCTAGAAAAATATATACTTATGTTACTATGGAAAGTCTGCAAAATTTTGTAAACTCTAGTAATATAACTCTTTTGTGACCTAATACTTTAAAATTTATCAGCAGTGATTTCTAAATTCACTTCAGTGGCAACTGCTTCCTTTCTTTTTTTAATTTTAGCCCTATCATTTACACTAACTCTTACTCAGTAATTGTCAGTATCCATCTCCCTCCTTCAACTGAAGGAGTGTTAATGTTGGTAAGGAGAAGATTCACAGTCACGTAGGTTCCTGCATCCACCGTTTGTCATGTCAGCCCTGGATACCATGGCTTTGTGGTTGCTATCCTATTTCATTTGGGGAATTAGGTAATAATACTACTTACTATAGCCAACAATAACAGCTCACATCTATTGAGTGCTTATTGTGTTTCAAGCTCTTTTTTAAGCCACATGCCATATATCATTTCAGGTGGTCCATACAATAATTTTATGGGATAGTTGCTGTTATTTCTCCATTTTACATTTTAAATATGAGAGCAGCAGGGCCTACAGATGCAGAAGGCCTTTTTTTAAGCAGAAATCAAGGGGGAGCTCACTCTCAGCTTCCAATTTTCTGTAGAAAATGTGAAGCAAGATCATTTGTAGAAAAGGGTTTGAATGTAAATGCCATCACTACCAAGCATCAAATTTTGTTTAATTATTGACCTTCAATTATAGAAATTAAATATTTAAGCTAATAATCTAAATACATCTAGTTGTTTAAGTGAAAAAGGTGATTATAACTTTGTTTCTCTAGTATGCTGAACTGAGTTTTGTGGGAGAAGAAGAGATCTGGACTAGAGTGTTTTTATTTCATTTGTTTTTATTTTGTATTTTAAGACCTTGAAGTTTTATCAGAGTAAAACATTTATTTATAGAAAATTCCATTTCTGAAATGTGGCCCAAATGTTTAGGAGAAGGCTAATAGAAGTTAGCAAACCAATGGGAAAATTCTGGTGGCCAGCATTTGAGTGACTGTCAACTTCTGTGATGTGATGTGAGTAGAGAAACCCAAGGGCTAGTGTCACTGTTGGAGTCAGTGGAGTAGTTCATCTCGATTAAGACCTCGGTGCGTTCACTCAAGTTTTACATAGTAAAGATGGTTTTGAGTTGTGTTAACTTGATTTCTCTCACTTGGTTTACTTTTTTCATCACATATTTATAGAGAAATAGCAGAGGGACTTCCCTTGCAATCCAATGGTTAAGACTCTGCTTCCAATGCAGGGAATGTGGGTTCAACACCTGGTTAGGGAACTAAGATCCCACACATGTTGTGGCTTAAAAAATATAAATGATAAAAGAGCTAGGACTTCTGTTGTACACTAAGATCTGGCACACTCATGTATGTTCACCAGTTTCTGATTGTTTATAGTTGTTTTTTTTTATATCTTCCTTGTTATTGGCCTTCTTTGTGTTGTTTCTTTTAAGTTGATAGGAGTGAAGCACCTCTGCCATATAATAAGAAGGAACTATAAAGGAGGCAAAACCCACACTGTTTTTCCACTTTTATATTGTCTAATAAAATGTGTGGGAGGTGAATTAGGGTAAATGCTAAGCTTTTAAAACAAATTCAGATGTTTGGATAGATTTTTTTCCTGTCATACATAAAAGCCTAAAGGGGAGGGGCCCAGGATCTTAGAGCAGCTTTGCTCTGCACTGTCATTCAGGGAGTGAGGTTCCTGCCATATTGTTACACTCCTGCCCTCCAGGGGCTTTGGGTCACCACAGCATGTGCCTTCTAGCTCGTGGGAAGGAAGAAAGTAGAGGCCCACCAGTTTCCTTTTAACTAAGTGACCCAGAACTTGCTCACATTACTTCTGCCCCCAGCTGACTGGCAGAACTTAGTCATATGGCCACACCTAACTGCAGGAGAAGCTAAACGTTGGGATTGAAAGAAGGGAAGAGTGGATGTTGGTGGTAAATCTGCCTCCCAGAGTAGGCTAGCAGATTTTAAAGTGAAGTGAAGTGCAGTTGCTCAGTCGTGTCCGACTCTTTGTGACCCCATGGACTGTAGCCTACTAGGCTTCTCCATCCATAGGATTTTCCAGGCAAGAATACTGGAGTGGGATGCCATTGCCTTCTCCAGGAGATCTTCCTGACCCAGGGATTGAACCTGGGTCTCCCACATTGTAGGCAGATGCTTTACCATCTGAGCCACTAGGGAAACTTTTTAGCAGATTTTAAGCTACTGGCCAAAAGTGAACTTGAAGATTATCAGCACGTTTGCTTTGTTTGAAAAACAAATACTTTCAGCAGTTTAGAACACAGGAAGTAGGAGTTGGCTAACTTGAGAACTTGGGTTAAAATAGCCATCCCACATGCTTACTCATTAATCAGTTTTGATTCCAATAGTGGATATTTTAATTCCCAAATTTGTCTATATAGTGACTCTCTGGAAACTTTTAATACCGCAACCTCTTTTAATACCCTAATTTCTTACATTTAAACAAAATCTTTCTAATGTCTTTGAATTTTACACACACAAAATGGTGGTACAGTTTGTGAGTTCACCCACAATCACCTTAGTAATTCATTTCTTTTCTATCTGAGACTCTATTCAGGCAGAGGTATAATGAAGCAGAGCACCTCTTCTGAGTTTCAGGGAACTATACTATGATCTGGGATTCGTTTAAAATTGAAATTGAATAGGCTTGGAATCAGAAACCTTCTGATATATCATCACTTGGTTTATTGGAACCTGGAAGATGGTAGAGAAGATACATAGGTTTTGTTTTTATGAGCTACAAGTTGGCATAAAGGATAATAAAACCACTTTTTAGAAAGTGACTTAGACCAGCAAATCTAAATAGACCATCTGGTAAATTTCAGAAATAATATAATGGCCATGGGAATGGGGTTGAGTCTTAAGTATAAACTGAGATGTTTTCATTTTAAAAAATAGAGTGATGTGGGGGCGTGTGGTGTGTTGGGCAGGGAAGGGAATCCTAAGATAATTTTGGAGAACTTTAAGGAACTGTAAAAATGCTTCATGAAAAAATGTTACTGCCCCTGCCTTCATCTCAACCAGAATTGTGCCTTTAATACTCATGCAGAATCTCCGAAGTGCAGTCTTCCCCAGCCATTTACAAATATTGATTGTGCAAACAACTGATATAACAATATATTGTATGCTATGGAGGACACAAATCTGTACTGCATGATCCCTCCAAGAAGTTTTTCTGTAGTTTGGAGGAGTGAACATAATATATATATTTTTTCAAAGTACATGAAGCAAGTTCTTTAGATAAAGATGTCTATATAGATATACATACCTGATCCTAAGAGTTGACTATTACAGGGCAGTATATATAATTAATTTATGAGTTTAAAAGAATGAGTGACCTGAGGCCAGAGTAGTCATTGGAAAGATAGTGTCTTGTCTGTTAATTAGCAGAGGAAAGCACTTTCAGAGGAAGAAAATGTATTTAGCAAAAATATATAGATCTGCAGGAACATATGACTTGCTTGAGAAACTATAGAACAGGTTAATCTGGTAAAGAAGTTATACATAGAGATAAGACTAGCACATTGAAGTCAGAGTATGAAGCATTCTTTAAAGCCAGGATAAAGAGTTTGTGTCTTCTTTCTTTCAATATATTAGAAGCTGTTTACGTTTTCTGAGTAGAGGATGTAGAAGTGACTACTTAGACTATCTGGTGGTCTAAGAACAGATTGAAGGAAGAGAGGAAACAGAACCTGATTAGAAAGCGATTGTAAGGATGGAGAAATGACATTATGAGATCCTGATGAAAGTAAGATTGAAAAAAAAAAAAAGATGGAAAGACATTACCTCGAGGAAGTTAAGTGAAGGAGAGAAAAAATTAAGAAATGTTCTGAGATCTTGAGTCTGAATTACAAGGGGCAGTATTGTTGTATTGCCAGAAATACAAAATATGTGGTAATACTGGAAACTCAATGAAAAGGCACACTAGGTATCAGAAGATACGTAAGAAGTGATTCATCTAGGGGTACAGATTTGGAAAGCTTCTGCCTGGAAATCATAAATTATTACAAGGAAGTGTGAATAAGCTAAGGAAAGGTGTAGGTAAGAAAAGACATCTGAATTTCCATACTTGGTAGAAGGACCAAAACATGCCTTAAAAGAAGATAATGATAGTATGTTCAGAAAGGTACAGAGAAGCAACAAAAAGCCCAAAAGGGCAGTGTTCAAAGAAATAGACAAATGCTATGGAGGTCAAAGAAAATAAGAACCAATAAAACTTTGTATTTGACTGTTAGGGAGGACAGGTGGGGAGAGAGAGAGACAGACATGGATACATCCCATTTATTTAATGGTTATAACCTCAGATTGGGAGAAAATAATAGCAAATGAAGAAACGGACAAAGGATTAATCTCAAAAATATACAAGCAACTCCTGCAGCTCAATTCCAGAAAAATAAATGACCCAATCAAAAAATGGGCCAAAGAACTAAACAGACATTTCTCCAAAGAAGACATACAGATGGCTAACAAACACATGAAAAGATGCTCAACATCACTCATTATTAGAGAAATGCAAATCAAAACCACAATGAGGTACCATTACACGCCAGTCAGGATGGCTGCTATCCAAAAGTCTACAAGCAATAAATGCTGGAGAGGGTGTGGAGAAAAGGGAACCCTCTTACACTGTTGGTGGGAATGCAAACTAGTACAGCCGCTATGGAAAACAGTGTGGAGATTTCTTAAAAAACTGGAAGTAGAACTGCCATATGACCCAGCAATCCCACTTCTGGGCATACACACTGAGGAAACCAGATCTGAAAGAGACACGTGCACCCCAATGTTCATCGCAGCACTGTTTATAATAGCCAGGACATGGAAGCAACCTAGATGCCCATCAGCAGATGAATGGATAAGGAAGCTGTGGTACATATACACCATGGAATATTACTCAGCCATTAAAAAGAATTCATTTGAACCAGTCCTAATGAGATGGATGAAGCTGGAGCCCATTATACAGAGTGAAGTAAGCCAGAAAGATAAAGAACATTACAGCATACTAACACATATATATGGAATTTAGAAAGGTGATAACGATAACCCTATATGCAAAACAGAAAAAGAGACACAGAAATACAGAACAGACTTTTGAACTTTGTGGGAGAAATGTGAGGGTGGGATATTTCAAAAGAACAGCATGTATACTATCTATGGTGAAACAGATCACCAGCCCAGGTGGGATGCATGAGACAAGTGCTCGGGCCTGGTGCACTGGGAAGACCCAGAGGAATCGGGTGGAGAGGGAGGTGGGAGGGGGGATCGGGATTGGGAATACATGTAAATCCATGGCTGATTCATATCAATGTATGACAAAACCCACTGGAAAAAAAAAATAATAATAAAATAAATAAATTAAAAAAAAAAAAAAATGAGCCAGCCAGTCTTTGTGGTAGATTGTTTTACATTCATCATTTTATTTCTTCCTCAAAATAAGACTATGTCCTTGGTTTTTAGATGAAGAGACTAACACAAAACTTAAGTTTTCTGGTTCAAGATTCAAGCCCAAGTCATAAAACTTTCCTATATCATGGTGAAGGCTGTCTGTAAAAGAAATGGACAAATCATTTGTGGACTGCAGTTTGCTGTTGCCTCTTAAATGTTGCCAGAATAAAGATAATTATCCCACTATTCCTCTATTCATAGTCTTATCTAAGGATTTGGGGTCCTATTCTCAATAGAGTTTTGGTTGAAAGGGACCTTTGAATTTACCTAATTTTATATGAATTGTATTAGAAAGTGAGGTTTAGAGGCCATAATGACTTACTCAAGATAAGGTCACACCTGGTTCTAGAAACTCAGAAGTCTGGACTCTGGATGCATTCTCTTTCTACTCTTTCATACTCTCTCTTTTCAGAATTAACAGGTGGTATTTATAGATGACTACTGCAACAGCCTGAGCTCCTAAGTTTGTTCTCTGGCATTTTAATATCATTTCAGATAGATAAAGCCTTCTGTAAAAATGCCTGTGACAGATAGTAGTAAGTTCTCAAGAAAGTGAAGCTGATTTAATTTTAGACCCATAACCTGTGAGTCTCTTTCCCTTTTCATTAATTTGTATGTGTGCTCAATCGCTCAGTCATGTCCAGCTCTTTGCAACCACCTGGACTGTAGCCCACCAAGCTCCTCTGTCCATGGGATTTTTCCAGGCAAGAATACTGGAGTGGGTTGCCATTTCCTACCCCAAAGGATCTTCCTGACCCAGAGATCAAACCCGCATCTTTTGCATTTTGGGAAGCCCTTTAATTAATTTAATCAGATGCATTTGGAGAGGGGGCCATATCAGTCGTTAAGTATCTGGGGTCACTTTTGCTTGTACAATGATGTTCTTGTTCGTTTTACTGAGAAAAGAGAGAAGGACTTAAGTGTAGTTCTACTTTATATTATTTTCAAATAATTATTTCCTGAAGAGTATCTTGAGTCTTATTTAATTTACTTTGGTAAGGGGATAGAAAATATAAATACACAGATTTGACATAAACCAGTACTTAATTTCAAGGACAAATTATTATCTGGGGATGTTCCATTCTTATGGTAGAAGAATTCTCATAAACATTGGTGTGAAACAAAAATATGAGAAAAGCCCACATTTAACTTTGCTCAGTGTCTCAAGTATATTTTTGTAACCTATCACTTTAAGTCACTATCTTATCCAACTCTGCTGCCATCGATTTAATAACTCACCACATTAAGATAATTGATAGGTGAAGCTCAGGTTTATGGCTCACATGTTCTGCTCTGTATTTTTTCCAGACCTTTGATGAATGTGTAGCCGAGGGAGGCTCAGACTGTGCTCCAGAGAAGCTCTGGCTTCAAATCCCCTTCTTCTGTGGTCACAGCTCGGAATGCTGGTAGGGAGATAAAGTTAGCGTTAATCAATAATCTACTTATTTTTCTCCATAATCTCTATTTCACAAAGGTGGATGCATTAGTCAAGGGCTTAGTGTAAGGAAGTTCATGAAAGACCAGACCAAAAATAACATGTAATTAAGTAATACCTAGTTTTTTAGTTACCTTGAAGTGCCTTAAAAAGATTCTTCATGTATAAGATGCTTGCCATGATTTCTCAGATGCTGGTTTTTAAAGATTTTTAGTATTATGTGTACTGCTATATTCTAGCAGTGTTCTTAATTAGAAGTCAGGAGTCCTTTCATAAACCTCGTTTTCTCCTAAGCTTGTTGTTTTAGCCACCCATTTTAGATCAAGAAGAGGCTTAGTGGGTAAATTATTCACCTGGTTTTACTGTTAAACTGATTTGACTTTGAGAGAAGCCAAGGTAAAATAAAGATATTTTATCTTTAATAGAATTTATTTCTTCAGGATGTGCTGAGTTTTCAGTTTATAAAAATAATGGTATGTATTTATTTGTTCTAGTCAATCATTTTAAAAGGAAAAGTAGGGGAAAAAAACAAGAAACACATGCAGTTAGTGTCTTCCTTAAAACCATGAGAGATGCAAGGAATGCCTTCTGTTTTTTCCATCATCATCTGAAATGTAATGTTAGGTCACTGTGAACCTTAAGGTCTTACTCAGTAGATTATATCAGCACGTTAATATAGTTGACCCTTTGAAATCACAAGTTTGAACTTTGAGGGCCCGCTTAAACAGATTTTTTACTTTAATATGTATTACAGTAGTGCATGATCTGTAGTCATGCACTACTGAATCCTCGAATATAAAATGGGATATAGAGGGCTGACTGTAAGTTATAAGAAGATTTTCAACTGGGGAGTGGGGGATTGAGTCTGGTTGGCACCCATAAACCCTCTTGTTCAAAGATCAACTATAATAACATAAGAAGACTTGGACACTTCGAAAGAATGTCTTCTCAATTTTTAATCATTTCCTTACAACAGGAATCAGTAAATTACAACCTGGACACCAAATTTGGCCCAATACCTGTTTTTATAAATAGTTTTATTAAAAGACAACCGTATCTATTTGTTTATTATTTATAGCAGTTTTCACATTGCAGAAGCAGAATTAGGTAATTGTGACCAAGACCATATGACCTGTAAAGCCCATCTTGGGCTTTACTCTCTGGCTCTTCATAGGAAAAGCTTGCCACCCCCACCTTAGAACAATAATATATTTTTCTGTTGGGTGTTACTGAGATTTTAACTGAACTTCTTTAGGGACCTTAGAAATCAACTTGTTTACTTCCCCAACCAGCCACCGACCCTTGGCCATGCAGCGTGGAATCTTAGTTCCGCAACCAGGGATTAAACCTTTGCCCTTGGCAGAGAAAGAACAGAGTCCTAGCTGGACCTCCAGGGAATTCACAAGTGTTAGTATTTTTTTGTTGGTTTTTCTCCTGGCTGTACCCTGTGGCTTGGGGAATCTTAATTGCCCAACCAGGGATCAAATCTGTGCCCCCTGCAGTGGAAATGTGGAGTCTTATCCACTAGATCACCGAAGAAGTCCCCACCCCAGCATTTTACTGGCTGAGAAAACAAGTTTAGAAGGGTGAAAGATACTCGCCTAATATCACACTGCTTAAAGGCAGAGCTTGGAATTGGGACTAGGAAATGTCAATGCTGAAAAGAATCCAAAGGCATAGTTTTTATCTAGGGCCAAATCTCTATTAACAGTCATTAGCTGACAATGAAAAAATTAAAAGATCTGTAGCAGAGCCATTCCTTAAAAAAAACTAAATTCATAAATTAAATGAAGATAACCACTATACAAAATTGCTTAGACCTTCCTAGAGAGCTCTTAAAATGAATGAAGTTTAGAGTACAGTTGACCCTTGAGCAAGGCAGGGGTTAATTCCAGTATAACTTATAGCTGGCCTTTTGTATTCATGATTCCTTGGATCTGCAAATTCAACCAACCATGGTTCATGTAGTATTAATAGTATCTACTATTGAAAGATTCTTGCATATAAGCGGACCTGTGTAGGTCAAACCCATGTTGTTCAAGTGTCAACTGTAAACAAAAATTAGATGTCCTCATACCTAAATCAGATAGGAGGATACATAAATATACATATTTTTTAACTGTTCCTGCTGTGTCGCCTGGTAAAATTTGAATTAGCCCTGTGTGGTTCAGCAGAAATTGGAGACAGAGGCAAAGGAAATTAAGAACAGGTGTGCCTCCCGAAGGACATTAATAAAAGGGCATTAAGGCTTTGAATGAACACATGTTTATCTGTTTTTTCCATAATATACAGTGTCAAAGTCATCAAAAATACTTAGCAGATTTTACAACCAGGTTTTTTATTCTTTTTCTTTGGTTTTAGGAATGTGGGAAGCAGGTGGGCTATGGATCAAGCCAAGTATAACCTAATTAATGAATACTTTCTGGTGGGAGTAACTGAAGAGCTTGAAGATTTTATCATGTTACTGGAGGCAGCTTTACCCCGGTTCTTCAGGGGTGCTACAGAACTCTATCGTACAGGTATATAAAGGATGGTTTTTGTTTTTGTTTTTTTTAAGCTGACTTTAACTTTGCCACTTGCAAAATATGTATGATATGAAGTCTGTTGAGTAAAACTCCAGAAAGGCAGGTATATTGTCCATTTCTCCTCACCATTTTCAATACAGAACAATACATGGCACACAGATGGTGTTCACTAAATATCTTTTGAATGAATAAACATGCATGAGATGATAATTAAAAGGCATTGTGGGTATAGTGGAAAGATACAGACTCTAGTGCCAGCCTTAGAAATTGTGTGATACTCAGTAATGCTGGCCATGCATTCCCCCCTTTCAACATGGCTGGTGCCATTTTAGGTGGGGGTAGGATTGGGAGACTGAATCATGCTGGTAATGATTCTGTGCTCTTGTCTGTTATAATGCTCCTAAAAGTATGTTTCAGTGGCCTTGACAGTATTAAAAATCTGAAGGTGACTGTGCTGGTCCAGGCCAATCCTGATTTTTTTCCCCCCTGTTCTTTGGTAATGTACAATCAGAGGGACTCTTTTTTTTCCCCTAGAGTATGCATATGCCCTAGCTTTTAATACATAGGAATACAGAATAGAGGTTATGAGAGATCAGTCCAAAGTTTGAAAAATAGATATTTTATATCTTTAAAAACAAACTAGTCAGAACACCAAGCATTGGAGAGTATAAAATGTACAGTGACCATCTACGCTTTACCAAGTGGCAATTCTTTTATTATTTGACATCTCATTAAATCTTTAATGGGGATAAAGATTTGTCTTATGAAGGAGCAAATCAGATTAGGACACTGTTTTTGCCTGAAAGATTTTAAGACAAAACAGTTATGTTACCTGCTTTCCACTTGTCATCTCTTCAAATAAACAGGCATTGATATTTGTGTGTGTTCTCAGAATTTATTTACCTTTTCTCTTTTGCCTTTGTAAGTAGGAAAGAAATCTCATCTTAGGAAAACCACAGAGAAGAAACTCCCTACTAAACAAACCATTGCAAAGCTACAGCAGTCTGACATTTGGAAGATGGAGAACGAGTTCTATGAGTTTGCACTAGAGCAGTTCCAGTTCATCAGAGCCCACGCTGTACGAGAAAAGGATGGAGACCTCTACATCCTCGCACAGAACTTTTTCTATGAAAAAATTTACCCTAAATCGAACTGAGTACAAGGCGTGGCAGTTAGATTCTTGAACTACAACTTCGACCTTGTCTTTTTTTTTTTTCGACCTTGTCTTTACTTTAGTTCTCAGCTCCACAGCTTGGATTGTTGATGGATATATAAGACACTTTGCGTTAGGATACAGACAGTGACGTCAAGGAAGTAGATTCTGGCTGATACGTCAGTGGTCCAGGAAGTTTAAGTTTCAGCCTATTTTTTTCTGGTTAAATTTTGGTGGGAGTTATAACCTCCTGCCTGGACAAAACCTACCCATCACCTAAAATAAATACCTAGCAGGTCTAATTGAAGGCTAAAAGCAGTTACAGAAAAGTTCTGATACTCTGTTTTTGATAAAGCATTTTTTTCAACTAACCATCAATGAAGATGACTCCATCTGCTTCTTCGCCTGAGGTTTGGGTTGTACTCCTCTACTGTCTAGTGTTATTAACTGTTTGGCAGTGTGTGCCTTGTTTTCGAATGTTTGATCACGGTTGCTAAAAATGTTTCTGCTGTAGTTGGAATTGCCCATATTTATGTAGGTCATTTTAATTTTATTTTAAAAGTTGATTATTGGTGTTAAAAACCAGTTTAAATCATTATTAATACTGTATAAAGAATCAAAGCAGTATTTCTTATTCCTGTCTCCCCCAGTATCTAAGATTGGGGAAAAACTTCAGAGAATGTTGACATTGCCTAAAGTTTTTTTTTTCCCCACAAAAATATTTTCCTTTAAGAAAGATTTTCTCATCATGTTTAATGGGAGAAAACTAAAATGAAATATAAACAGTTCAATAGGGAAATTTTGACTTATATTTTCTCTTCAAAATCTACACATGTTCTTGTGATGTTTTCAAAAGTAGGTCCTGATATAGATTTGACTCATCTGTGGATCCCAGGGGAGACACTCTATGGGATCCAGATTCAAATTCAGCAGCAGCTTCTTCTAGTTCTCTAGTTTTATTCTGACCTCTGCCTGCCTTTTATTAGTTTTGTCTAGTTTGTTTGCCAATGACTTTCTAACTTTTCGTTCTTCTAGGTAGAGTTGTTTATATTTTCCCAATTCTGCTTTTTATTAGAAACTTCTTAAAAGGTTTTCATCTTGGAGAGTTCAGATTCCAAGTCTTTAATTCTGAGTTCCGTCTGACTTTTTCAGTTCAGTTGCTCAGTCTTATCCGACTCTGCAACCCCATGGACTGCAGCATGCCAGGCTTCCCTGTCCATCACCAACTCCCGGAGCTTGCTAAAACTCATGACCATTGAGTCAGTGATGCCATCCAACCATCTCATCCTCCGTCGTCCCCTTCTCCTCCTGCCTTCAGTCTTTTCCAGCATCAGGGTCTTTTCCAATGAGTCAGTTCTTCGCATCAGGCGGTCAAAGTATTGGAGCTTCAGCATCAGTCCTTCCAGTGAATATCCAGGACTGATTTCCTTTAGGATTGACTAATTCCTTTAGGATTCCTTTAGGATTGATTGAGGGATTCCTTTAGTATTTCCTTTAGGATCTGACTTCTTACTCAAGCGTTATTCTAAGTTCATGATTGCTCTAAGTTTTCTTGAGATGCTGCTTGTATCTACAAAAATAGGTTGGCTTCTTTTAGTTTACTAAATCCTATCTTGCTCTTTCTTCAATCTACTGTTTGTACTGCTCTGCTTGACTGTGTTCTGTCATATTCATTTCTATATGACTTTTGAGGTTCACTACTTCTTGCTGCAACTTCTTTTTATTCTTCTCTAGTTTTTCACATTTCTTTTGCATTACTTTCATAGATAATAACTCCTGTCGAAGAACTTGACTTTTTGCATCCAGGTGCAGACACTTTGAAGATGCAGTTTCTAGCTCTGCTATAAGATCATCAGCCGAACTTGTACTTAACAGGTTTTTCTGAAGCTGTTCAATTTTGCCTGCTTGCTTTTTGACTGTGGTTTTAAACTTGCATGTTCAATTTCAAGTTTTTGGATGTGATCCTGTGTTTTCTCAGCACATCTCAGGGCCTCTGTATGTTGATTCTGTGCTTTTTGCGTCTGACTTGTGAGTTGACCAAATGTCTTCGTTAAATCCTGTGCCTCACTTCTAAGTTAGCACAATAACATGAGTCACTTCCGGTGAATCCTCTGACATAGACTCGAGTTAATTTCCTTATTAGCCATTTCTAACTCCTTTTGTTTGGCAAGGTCAGGATTCCATCCTTTAAGATTCTTGCATTCCATTCTCAAGAAAGCTGCTTCTCATGTCATTTCACATTTTTACAACCTGATTCAGATTATTTCTCACAGCCTTCAGTTTTATTTCTAGTGCTCTGAGAGTGAATTCAAGTTGTTTTATTTCAACTTCTTACCATATTGGTCTTCTTTTCTTGTTAACTGCTCCCTAATTTTTTCATATGACATATTAGACTTTCCTCTCTTCTCTTCTTGCTTTAAGGTGAATCTTAAGCTAAGGAGCTCTCATTCCGACTCCACTTTCTGTTGCTCTGTGATTTTACTTCTTTTGTTTCTAACAGCTCTTTCTGTAGCCCACTAACCTTACTTTCCATTTTAATTTTTCCTCTAAGTAGTTCACAGTGGCTTTTTTGAAGTTCTGTTAATCTTTCATAGAAGGAATTGCACCCTGAATTTTCAACAAGCTACCAGAATCTTTACACCCCTTGCCAAATTGTTCACTTAGCAACATGGAATTCAACTCGCCATCCTTGGAAGTGGTTTCAGATGACTGAATTAAGTCATCAGGGTCATCCACAGAATTAGTTTGCTCTTCGACCTTGTTCTGTTCACTAGATATTTTCTTTGCAGGCTTGCCATCATCCTGATTCACTTTACTTAAAATACTGTCATCTTTCACATGCGGCAGACCACCAGTCAGCAAATCGGTCATTTCGAATATTGGTGTAATCACACATTATTTTGGTGACCATTTTTCATTGTCCTTTTTCTTTACTTCCTTCATATGCATGCTAGGATCGCTACTATCAGAATCTTCATTCTCAGTAGCAGGAAGCAGCTGGTTGCTATTTTTTTCTACTCTTTCTCTGCTGAATGAATCCAGTCTTTTTTTTTTTTTTTTTTTTAAATTTTTTTATTAGTTGGAGGCTAATTACTTCACAACATTTCAGTGGGTTTTTGTCATACATTGATATGAATCAGCCATAGATTTACACTTATTCCCCATCCCGATCCCCCCTCCCACCTCCCTCTCCACCCGATTCCTCTGGGTCTTCCCAGTGCACCAGGCCCGAGCACTTGTCTCATGCATCCCACCTGGCTGGTGATCTGTTTCACCATAGATAGTATGCTGTTCTTTTGAAATATCCCACCCTCACATTCTCCCACAGAGTTCAAAAGTCTGTTCTGTATTTCTGTGTCTCTTTTTCTGTTTTGCATATAGGGTTATCGTTACCATCTTTCTAAATTCCATATATATGTGTTAGTATGCTGTAATGTTCTTTATCTTTCTGGCTTACTTCACTCTGTATAATGGGCTCCAGTTTCATCCATCTCATTAGAACTGATTCAAATGAATTCTTTTTAATGGCTGAGTAATATTCCATGGTGTATATGTACCACAGCTTCCTTATCCATTCATCTGCTGATGGGCATCTAGGTTGCTTCCATGTCCTGGCTATTATAAACAGTGCTGCGATGAACATTGGGGTGCACGTGTCTCTTTCAGATCTGGTTTCCTCAGTGTGTATGCCCAGAAGTGGGATTGCTGGGTCATATGGCAGTTCTATTTCCAGTTTTTTAAGGAATCTCCACACTGTTCTTCCATAGTGGCTGTACTAGTTTGCATTCCCACCAACAGTGTAAGAGGGTTCCCTTTTCTCCACACCCTCTCCAGCATTTATTGCTTGTAGACTTTTGGATAGCAGCCATCCTGACTGGCGTGTAATGGTACCTCATTGTGGTTTTGATTTGCATTTCTCTGTTAATGAGTGATGTTGAGCATCTTTTCATGTGTTTGTTAGCCATCTGTATGTCTTCTTGGAGAAATGTCTGTTTAGTTCTTTGGCCCATTTTTGATTGGGTCATTTATTTTTCTGGAATTGAGCTGCAGGAGTTGCTTGTATATTTTTGAGATTAATCCTTTGTCTGTTTCTTCATTTGCTATTATTTTCTCCCAATCTGAGGGCTGTCTTTTCACCTTACTTATAGTTTCCTTTGTAGTGCAAAAGCTTTTAAGTTTCATTAGGTCCCATTTGTTTATTTTTGCTTTTATTTCCAATATTCTGGGAGGTGGGTCATAGAGGATCCTGCTGTCTCACCCTTTCTTTTATAGATATCACCCCAAATTCTATCTTAGCAACTGCTTGCAGAAAATTCAGCCAGCAACACACAGAAAGACTCCCAAGTGTTTTTTCCTTATTGGCCAAGAAAGGGTTAATTCAGGGACTCTCGATTTAGGCTGAAATGCTTTAATCATGCGTGTGGCATAACCACACAGGCTTATATTGCTAAAGGTCATCATGTTAGGATGAAAAATATAGGTATTATATCATTGTGCAACACAGTCACATAGAAGTAAGAGTTAAAACAGCATTCAAGTCCATAATTTACAGCTCATATTTGGAGATCAGTCACACCTGCTGACCAGTGGAGTGACTTTGGACGTGTCACTTAAACTCTCTGGGGCTCAGTTCTCTCGTGTGTAAAAATGGAAAGCTGTGGAATTCACCCCAGATGTTTATTTTGAAGCTTGAATGGGATAATGCATCTAAAGGGTTTATCGAACTGCCAGGCCTAGTGTAAGCCCTCACTGAAGTCACAGCTGCGGTTGCTCCTGCCACTGTGTAGACTTGCCACCTCTCTGCCCCTCTAAGCACAAGGACCTTCATTCCTGTTGTCATCTTGTGGTGCTGCCTAGTCATCTACAATCACACTATCCTCAGCAGTTCCATCATCCCCCAAAGTTCCCTTATACCCCTCTGCAGTCAACTCCCTCCTCCACTGTTAGCATCTAGAAACATTTACCTGATTTCTGTCACCTTAAAGACAGAAATCTAGAATCCATGTAAGTCTAGAATGCAGATAGAAGACTACACCAGATGGAATCTACTGTGTTAGACTTTTACTTTCAACGAAACGTTTCTGAGATTCGTCTGTGCCAGTGTGCTGCTGCTGCTGCTGCCAAGTCGCTTCAGTTGTGTCCGACTCTGTGCGACCCCATAGACGGCAGCCCACCAGGCTTCCCTGTCCCTGGAGACGGGCTCCCCCGTCTCCAGGCAAGAACACTGGAATGGGCTGCCATTTCCTTCTCCACTGTGCCAGTGTAGGTATCAGCAGTTTGTGTCCTTCTATTGCTGAGTGGTATTTCATTGTATGGATCTACCACAGTCTGTTTATTCACTCACCAGTGGTGGACTTCTAGGCTGCTTCCACCTTTTGGCAATTATGATAATGCTGTCATAAATATTTGCCTATCAGCCATTGTGTGAAAATGTTTTCATTTCTCTTGTGAAGATACCTAGGACTGGAAGTGCTGGGTTATATGGTAAGTGCTATTTGATGTTACAGGAAATTGTCAAATGTTTCCCAAAGAGGCTGTACCATTTTGTATACCTATCAGCATTTTATGAGAGTTCCAGCTGCTCTACAAACCTGTCAACACTTGGTACTGTCAGATATTTTTAGCTTATTTCATCTAAAAAAATGTAGCTGTTTTGATGAGTATCTATATAGCTATAATTCATTTTGGTTTTAATTTCTCTGATGACTAATGATGTTGAGACTCTTTATGGGCTTTCATTTGGCATTTACATATCTACTTTGGTAAGGTGATTGTTGAAATCTTTTGCTAAATTTCACTGGGTTGTTTTTCTTTTATTGAGTTGTAAACTTTCTTTATAGGCTTCCCTGGTGGTTCAGTGGTAACAAAAACAGCAAAAACTTTCTTTGTAAATTCCAAAACAAGTTATTTTATATACACACACACACACACACACACATATATATATATATGTTTTGCAGGTATTTTCTCTCAGGCCGTGGCTTGGTTTTCATTTTCTTAACAATTTATTTGAAAAGCAGACATTTTGTTTTGATGATGCTCAATGTATTATTATTTTTAAGTGATCCAAAAAAGCTTTGGCTCATCCAAGGTCACAGAGATTTTCTCTTGTGTTTTCTTACAGATGGTGTCATAATTTTAGCTCTTATGTTTAGGTAGATAATCCATTTAAAGGCAATATTGTACATAGTGAAAGATTCATTTCTTTCTGTAAGGATATGATTGTTGCAGCACACTTTATTCAATAGTGTATTTTTTCCCATTGCATTACATGGGTACTGCTGTTGCTAATCAGTTGACCCATGTGTATCAGGTCAGTGGTTCTCAAGTGAGGGTCATTTTGCTCATCCAGGGGACATGTAAGAATGACTGGAGATGTCATCGTTTGTCACAAATTTAGGATACTTCTGTCATCTAGTGGGTAGAGACCAGGGGTGCTGCTGATCATTCTGAAAAGGCCAAGTAAGTGTCCCAACAAAGAATTACACAGCTCAAATATGTCTCATTCTTGATGTTATTAATTTGCACCTTCTTTTTCTACTTCCTGATTAATCTGGGTACAGTAAAGTGACCAACTGTGCCAATTCACTCAAGCCTGAATGGATCCTGAAATCTGGAACTTTCAGCATTAACACTGGGGAAGTCCCAGGCAAATAAACTTCAGCCTTATCAATTTTACTGATGTATTCAGGGAACCAGCTATTGGCTTCATAGCTTTTTCTTTATATGTCCATTTTAAACTTCTTGGTTTCCTTACATCTTTATTATTTCTGTTTTTAATTTACTTCAAGTTTAATTTACTTTTATTTTTCTTGCTTCTTAAGGCAGAAGTTTAGATAATTGATTTAAGAACTTTTTACTCATATAATCATTTAATGTTATAAATTTCCCTCTAAGCATTGTTTTAGCCTCATCCCATGAATTTTATGTTGCGTTTTCATTTTTATTTCAGTTCAAAATATTTTCTAATTTCCCTTGTGATTTCTTTTATGACCCATGGTGTATTTTTAACCGTGTGGTTTAATTTCCCAATATTTGGGGATTTCCCAGCTAACTTTCTGTTATTAATTCTGGTTTGTTTCTGCTACAGTAAAAGAATATTCTTTGTATGACTTCAAGCCTCTTGAATTTATTGAGACCTGTTTTAGGGCCCAGAGTATGATCTAGGTGAATGTTTTATGTTCACTTCAAAATGTTTATTCTACTCTAGTTGGGTGGTGTGTTCTATAAACATCAATTAAGATGGTTTGTCTACTTATTATATGATTACAGAGGAATATTAAAATCTATAACTATACTCATAATCTATGTCTACTTTCAGTTTTATCTATTTTTATTTAATTATTTAAAAATCTTTGTTATTAGATATGCATATATTTAATATTGTCTGTCTTCTTTTTCTGGATTGACTTTTAACAAAAATTATATGTTTAAGGTGTACAACATGATGATTTGATAAACATAGACAGTTGACCCTTGAACAATTCGGATGTTGGGGAAGCCAACCCCAAGCAGTCAAAAATCCAAGTACTACTTTCATTGCTTCAAAAACAAAGGAACTGGGCTTCACTGGTGGTTCAGTGGTAAAAGAAAAATCTCCCTACCAATACAGGAGACACAGGTTCAATCTCTGCTCTGGGAAGATCCCACATGCTGCAGAGTAACTAAGCTCATGCTCCACAATTACTGAGCCCATGCTCTAGAGCCTGGAAGCCACAACTACTCAGCCCACACCTCTAGATCCCGAGCACTGCAACTAGAGAGTAGCCCCCACTTGCCACAACTCAGCACAGCCAAAAATAAATAAATAAATAAATGAAGTTTAAAAAAAGAAAAAACAAAGGAATTGATAAATGATGCAAACAAGGGCAGGCAGATGAAACAGTTTGGATAGAATTAGGACTCAAAACCTTGTTCTTTTGATTCCACAATGTTGTGAGCTCTAATTGAACACAAAATTTCCCCCACACTTAGTTAATTTAAAAATCTAGAAAGTGAAAATCTAGGTACTATGTTTATTGAAAAAATATGTGTATAGATGGACGTACCGTTCAAATCTATGTTGTTCAAGAGCCAACTGTATATAGTGAAACGATTGCTATTGTCGGTATGTCTCCTTGATAAATCAAAACCATTATCATTATAAAATGTCCATCTTTATACCTGATATTATTTCTTTTCCTGAATCACATTTCTGGTACTATTAAGTCCACTTCAACTTTCTTTTGTTTGATGTTTGCATAACATATTTTTCCTATCAGCATCTTTATATGTCAAGTGAGTGTTTGTAGGTAACATGTATCTGGATTCAGTTGTGGCTTTTATTTTGTTTTTTGTTTGGGGTCTTTTTTTAAATCAAATCTTATGATGTCTGAATTTTATCTATTTATTATTCTTTTTTAAATATCTATTTATTTGTTTGGTTGGACAATGTCTCCCAGCACATGGGATCTTTAGTTGTGGCATATAGACTCTTAGTTGTGGCATATGGGATCTAGTTTTCTGACCAGATATCGAAACTAGGCCCCCTGTATTGAGAGTGCAGAGTCTTAGCCACTGGACCACCATGAAACTCCCTCTGCATTTTAACTGGAGTGCTTTGACCATAACATTTAATTACTTAAGTTAAACACCACTTTGATATTTGTTTTCTATTTTGTCTACCATTTTTTTATTCTTTTTTTCTCACTTTTAAAAAAATTAATCAAGTAATTTTACTATTTCAAATGTACTTCTTCTATTGGCTTATTAGCTATACTTCTTAGTTTCATTATTTTAGTGGTTACTCTTGTGTTTACAATAAGCATCTTTGACTTTTTACAGTCCACCTTTAGATAGCACTGCTAAGTCACTTCAGTCGTGTCCGACTCTGTGAGACCCCATAGACGGCAGCCCACCAGGCTCCCCCATCCCTGGGATTCTCCAGGCAAGAATACTGGAGTGGGTTGCCATTTCCTTCTCCATTAGATAGCACTGTACCTCCTCATTGACATTATAAAGATCTCACCACCATTAACCTGCCTTTCACCTCTTTTCCTTTATGCTATGTTGTCATCTATTTTATTTCTTCATTATCTTGTAAACACTAAAGTCCTGATGAGAACCAGCTCATTGGAAGAGACCCTGATGCTGGGAAAGATTGAAGGCAAAAGGAGAAGGGGGTGGCAGAGAATGAGATGGTTTGATAGCATCACCAATTCAATAAACATGAATCTGAGCAAACGGAGATAGTGAAGGACAGGGTAGCCTGGTGTGCTGCAATCCATGGGTGTGCAAACAGTTGGACACAAGTTAGTGACTGAACAATAGCAACAACATGATTAATTTTACTTTAAGCCATCTAATTATTTTTAAAAGATTTTTTAATCAAAAAATTACTTTTGTATTCTGATGATTGTTAGTCTTAAGTCAAAATTCAAATTCTTATCATTAGTTTTATTTTATCTGAAGAACTTTAAAAATTTTTGATTATAATATGGCATGATAATCTGATAACATCGGATAACATTTCAGAGATTTTTTTAAATCATTAATTCATGCTCAGTTTTGAAAGATATTTTTGCTGAATGTAAGATTTTAGATTGAATTTTTTTGGCCTTTCTTTTTTATTGTGGTAAAATGAGCATAATATAAAAGTTACCATCTTAATTTCTATTTTTAAAGTGTATAGTTCAGTGGCATTAAATACTTAAATTTTTATTTTAAGGATGTCAGTCCATTGTATTCTGTCCT